>NW_027466124.1:1057500-1070000 GCF_046127955.1 Nelusetta ayraudi | reverse complement strand
ACTGTGGTGCACCAGGTTATGGGTTCAATTCCCCTGTTTTTTTTTTTGCTGATTGTTGTTTTTAACTGTACAGAGACGATGCCACAACACAAACATGACAAAATGTTTACATATTTTGTTGTGGTTATTTAGGATGTAGTTTGTGTTGTTTTGTCTGTGTGCGTACGTGCATGCATGTGTGACTAATCCTATCTCTCCCGGATCTGCTTGTAGACACTAGAGGGAACAATGAGGCAGACACGAGTCCTGCAAGTGTTTTCATCCTCCCCTGTCCAGAGGAGGAGGAGGTGGTGTGGGAGAAGAAGAGGAGGGGGGGGAGGAGCAGGATGAGGAGGAGGAGTGTTGTAGGGGGGATGATAGCATTACTCTCGATCCATTAGCGCTCCCCAGAGACTCTCCGTGTGCAGGAGTGAAGGAGGGAGGTGCCTGTTTGTTTGCTGCGGGAGCCGCACTGCTGAGCCAATACCGAACTTGATTATTCCTTTGCAATAAGTGTCGCCCGAGCGTTCGGGGCCCAGGGAGATGTTGATTAGCCGCAGTCAGATAATAACAGAAGAAGGCGTGTGGACGCGTGAGTGGCCGTGATAGCGCGGGTGTAAATCATCGGCCACCGCGAAGTCGGCCCTGATGAGGGTTGGAGAGCGCGAGGACTGGCACGTGCGTGCGCACAGCATCAAGCTGAGCTGTAAACACCTTCCAGTCTACAGCGTTTTGCTCTGCAGGATCATGCTGGACGCATTTTGGGTGCAGCTAACAATCAAAGCTCAACAGTCACGTTGACCCTTAGATCAGGTTTAGACTGGAACTAAGGAAAAAACAAAACAAAACGAAACTGGGAGCTCCTTGCGTTTACTTGAGCAACCTAGAACAGTGCGAGGACTTGGGGCTAATGTTGTCACCCTGGAGTGTAAACGGGTTCTTTACGTGCTTTTATTATGCAATTGATTGTGTGAACATAGGAAAAAAAAATCTTAATTTTTCATCCCAGACTCCAGCCTTGCACAGGAATACAGCATATTTCGCCATCTGTTTTTAGATTTCTGCTAAATGTGATGAATCGTTGGACCGTCCGCACGTTCAGAAGGAGGCTGAAACATTCTGGCCTCACACAAAGTGGAGAAACGCTGCAAAGGTGAGCTTTGCATGCTAAACTGTTGTCGGCCGGAGCGACAACCGACACCCTCTGATCTCACCAAGTCACGGCGGCACATTTAGTTCTTGCGGCCCAGTTCATGTGCTCACAGGAAGTCATTCACTGGCTGAAACAACAACAACAACAAAAAACAAAAATTAAAAGCAGTTATGATCATGTTGTGAAGAAACTGTGTAGCACAGGGATGGGAGGGGGAGGGAAGAACACATCAGAGCGCTTCATAATATGAGCTAATTGGAAGTGGTGTTGGATGGAGCTTTCGAGAATAACTCGTGAATGCTATGGGGCTCAGAGTCCTGTTGTTTTCTCCGTCCTTTTCTTTTTGGTCTCCCTCCGGCTAATAACTTGTGGCATTGGAGAATGCAGCCGGTACACAATTATAATGTTCCCGCTGTGAGTTTCGCTGGACTATTGACCGTTCCAGGAGCCGCGCTCCCGTGAAACTCTCCGTCCGCGACGGTCACATGACGCTTCCCATTTGGACAGGAAGCGCCTGCGAGGGCGTGAGATCGGCCATCATCTCTGCAGTGTCCAAGTGTTTGGAACGGAGCTGAGCGGCCGGTCACCCGACGGCCACAACAGCGGCTGTATTGTGACTAAAGTGCCATTTCTCTCTCGTTTCCCAATGAGGAGCATGGACTGCATCATACTGCTGTGCAGCAGCAGGAGGGAGGAGAATCAGAAAATCGAGGGGGGGAAAAGCAACAGTAAGTGTCCTGGGCATCAGATTAAAAAGTCTGACTGCAAAAACAAGCAAATAAATCTCACAATTCATGCATTTACAGAACCAGAGCTTTGTTCCATTTATGCTTGATTTATTTATTTATTTTCTTCATTTTCTAGCAAATTTTTTTCATTTTTTTTAGGACATCTGGAAATGAAACTTCTTTGGGGCTGCAACGCTGACATGGCGGCCTGAGTAAGCACAGCAAGTTAAGCAAAGTCTTGACCTGCCTAACCTGACAGGTTATTTGTGATATTCTGGGGAAGAAAAAAACAACAACAGCGACATAAAAATATCCAGAAAGAGAAGTGGTGAGATTAGAAGGTGTATTTAAAAAAGCAATCAGCGGTGCATTCAGTGTTCTAAGGTTCTGACTGACACCCCTGATCGTCGGACAAAATGGCCAGTGTTACATATTGGATCCCCCACAGTCATTTTAAACGCTCTTTTTCTTCAATAGCTGACAATTACAACTTTGACAACGGCGTCTGTCAGGTTAAAGAATTAGAACTTTCACAGGGCTGCTGGTTGCATGGCAACAAGCACCGCCGTGTGTACCGCTTGAACAGAATATTGTTGTCTTTTTTTTCTTTTCTTTTTTTCTATTTCAGCGCATGAGCTTTTACACAAAGTTTAAGCAACTTCAGTGGAAAACGTACAACTGTGCAAATACAACTCAACAATTAACAACCAGTGAGCAGGAGTCTGTGGAGTGTGCTTTGGTAAAGGTGGAAAATTCAGGAACAGGGAGAGAGAGAGAGAAAAAAGAGAGAGAGAGAGACACGCAAAAATAGGAGGGGCTGTTGTGGCTCATTAGCCGCTAAGCTAACTGGTGCACACCTCCATCCCACAGCTCCCAGCTCGTCTCCTCAGGTTACTGCTCATCTGCACCAGGCCCCTGGTGTCCACGAGCCTGCTACTAATGAGGGGCTGAGACAGCCCGATCTGGTTACACACACACACAGACACACACACACACACACACACACACACACACACACACACACTCACAAAAATAAAAACAAATTCTACCCCCGTCCATTGATTCGGGGTTACCTCAACTGTCTGCACACACAGTCTCAAAAGTCTCAAACACTCATTTCTAGGAAAGGAAAACTGATATCTGAGATTCCATTACAGACTTGCACAAAACTTTTGTATTTTGTTCTGTATAAAAAGAAATGCTGATTAGAAACAACATTGTTTCGTGATTGAATGTGATCCAATATGTTATATGACCCGTCCTGTCCGTGAAGAGCACCGTGAGATGCAGTCGGACCCCCTGCAGCAGCGGCTACATTTTGCATGACCGATATGCACAGCTGTCGTTGTTCCATATGTGCACGCGGAATAAACTCTTTGAACCTCTGCAGTTCTGTGAAATCCCGTCTTGTGCCTTCTCTGGGCACCTTATATAAGAATAAAACATTTTGCAGCTTCATATATATGATTTCTTTTTTTTTTGGTTTGGTTGGTTTGTTAGAGTGTTTCTCACAGTTGCAGTTTCTTCATAGAAACTCTGCAGTCTGTGAAAGCAGACCTTTGCAAATTTGACCCAGGACTGCAGGCGCATCTGTCTCAGCTAACAAATAAAATGAGAAATGGCCAGCAACATCCAAGTGTCCGTCTCAAACAATTATTTAATGATGATCTCACTGACTGGCATCAAGGGCCAAACACAAACGCATTTCCACATTTTGACTTCCCTTTCTTTGTACAGCCTAACCTCAACCCAAAGCCTTCACTCCAGCTCTTACTATACCGGCCAGTAGTAAAGGGAGGTTTAGTGATGATAAAAAGAGCAATGTGTGTGTGTGTGTGTGTGTGTGTGTGTGATTTGGTGGGGTTATTCAAGGAACCCGAGACGATTTCAGCCGAGACTCACATGTTAATGAATCGATCCAAGAGACAGGAGGGGGGGGGGCAGAGGGGGAGTGGTGCCGTGTCTGTGTCTGTGTGTTTGTTTCGGTGGTCCGTGATGTCCAGATCCACAGATAAGGACATGTAAGTTGGCAACAAGACTCCCACCGACCCTGAGTCTGGTTCCATTGGCTTGACTGACAGCTGAGCCTGGTGCTCCACAGGCTGATGCAGAGAAGAAGTGTGGCCATCCACCACTTTAATTCCTTCCAATTTAAATTAGCTTTTTTTTTTTTTTATGGATATTTGCGTCAAGTTGATGTTGTTCCTTACACCCTGTTGTTTCTTTAACGAAGATTGGAGTGGCTGCAGTTTACTTGTTCAAAATAGTAAAATAAAAATATATACTGTGCTAGAAAATGAGCCACAAAATTGAAATTTCATTTCCGTTTTATAGTAAGTTGTTAAACATATTCGACTTCAGGTGCCAACAAGCATCGACTTTGTGTCAGTACCAAAACACTTGCGTTGCGTCAAACCCAATCTTGTGGTAAAAGGTGCAAAGTATGTTAGTCTGCTGAACTTTTTGGACTGTGTGTTTTTGGCTTGAATCACAAAGCTCCTCCATGTCTCTCACTGGGAGAAAGAAGCCTCAGAACAAATCATTGGGCCATAAAAACTCTTTTGGAGTTTCTGCAGAAGAACTCTGAGGACACACTGTTCAAATGGAGTGTTTAAAATGATGGAGGAGTGTTTGAATAGTCCCGTCGTGAGACAGAAAATGCAACTAGAAAAGATAACATAAATAAAAAAATCTCCCTGTTTCTACCAAGGCCTCCACTTTGCTGGTAAATCGAGTAGAAGAAGATGATCATTTTTAAAAGAGGCTCATTTAATAAGGTTTTTTTTGGTTCAAGAGAGAGTGAAGAACTAAGCAAGCCCTTAAATTCAACAAAGCAGAATTTCTGCAATAAATAAATCATTGAAAAACCCTAATTTTTTAGTCTGTTTTCTGTATCTTGTGCTTTGGACATCTTTTTATGCAAGGCAGTCATGTTTCATCTGTCATTTTGATCATGTAATATTTGCTATTGTCATATTTTTTTCAGTGGGAAGATACATAAGAAAAGGTGAAAGAAATAGAATTTATCGGAAAAGTACCATCGTTGAAAGAAAATGTGGATAAAGAAGTCTTTCTGACCCCTATGACAAAACAAAGTTTAGGTCTTTAAAAAGCTTGTGTCTCTTTTAGCGAACACCTCTAATTACTCAGTCGGTGACAGTGACGCCCCACCTGATTTTTTTTTTCCTTTTTAATAATTAGCAACGATTACTTTCTTTATGTAATTTGTGTGTGCAACAACAACTCATATTGAAAACACATAAACCGGGAGAAAAAAACGCCGCCTTTAGCTGCTGATGACGGCGCTAGACTAGTCAAGGCTAGGCTAGGCTAGGTAATGTTAGGCTAGGCTAGGCTACACTGTGGTGACACTGGCAGCGAAGGACATGATAACCATTGTCTGTTTGTGTGTTGTGGTGTGGTAATAATAATAATAATGATAAACTTTATTTGTATAGCACTGTTCATGCAAAAGAGATGCAACCCACAGTGCTAAACAACAAAAATAAAAAATAAAAGTAATAATAATAATAATAATAACAACAACAACAACAACAACAATCATAATAGTAACGATAAAAAAATAAAATAAAAAGTCTTTCTTTTTCTTGCCCTATTTGATCGAATATATGTATTTTTTGTAAGCGTGGACTCATATTCTATACTTTATTATCATTCTTGTCAACTATGCAGCTCTCTCTTCATCTCCACACATTCTGCGTCTTTGTGCGTGTAACATACATACTGTAGATGCGCAGGCACACAGGAGGAAGTGGCAGACGCCCCCGGTGGAGATAAGGCTGCTAGCTCGGTCAAGTCCAGTGCACGGGTCCTGACCCACAGCGTATTTATCTCTCGACGTGACATGGCCAGATTGATTTTGGACGCCAAAGTGTCGCAATTAACCCCGCCCCTGACCGTCAATCACCGTAATGCACAAAAACACTAATCCAATTAAACGGCCCGGAGATAAATGAGGCCGTCATTATCTGTCACATGTCCACCACCACTGGCAAATGATGCGAGGTTGAGAGCTGTCATATGGATCGTAAAAAAAAAAAAGATCCAAAAGTGACTGACTTGCTGTGCTGAAACCAAAAAGAGGATGTTTTTTGCTTACGTAGTTGAAATTGTGACTGTTTTTTAATCTTGAATTTTTCCCGTTGAAATTGATACGATTCTGGAGGAGGAGCAAAACAATGCGGTCTAATTGGGCGGCTGATGATGTAAAAATTGGTGCGCTCACGCAGGTTTGAGAGAGTACTAAAATAAAAGATTATAATGTATCAAAATTGCGCCAATCCTTGTGGAGTTGATGTAGCCCACATCTCAAGTCTTCAAACTCGTCATGGCTTTTTCTTTTGTTTTTTTTTAAAGGCTCATTCTGAATGATTCCAAGTGGAGTCAGAGCCTTGCAGGTGGCTGCTGGTCAAGACTGCGAATGCTTCAAAAAGCCCAGTTACTGTTCTCATCGCCACTCCTCGAACCTCTTTCTAGCAAATCATTGATTCCATGATTCCTGGAAATTCTTCCAGGTCAACAGCTCAAACGGCAACAGGAGGTGGTTTTCCGCTGGGCTGCTCTTAATCTCCGGATTATCTGACAGCACTGTAGGCAGCTGTGTGTGGTTAAAAAGACTTATACAAAGGTAGGGAATGATAATAATAGTTTTAAGACGTTATAAAAAAGAAGATTCAGATTCAGACTTTTTTTTAATGTCTCTCAGGGACAAGTTGTGAAACAGGCCCCACCCTTTTCTTCCTGCCTTATCTCTTAATAACCCGCTCAACCTCTTAAATGCAAACAAGCGCCGTCTTCTTCTTCTTCCTCTGGCCTCCGTCTTGCTGAGCTAAGAGATAATTCCTGACGACGGCAGCAGCAGCAGCAGCAGCAGCAAAAAAAAAAAAAAAGAAAGAAAAAAAAAAAAGGCCATTCAGCTGATGGACAATAATTGTGGTCAGAGCTCTACGACCTGACTCATGTGCTGGGGGACTAAGAGGAGGAAGGGCGGGGCTGGAGGAAGAGCCACTCGGCTCATGTAAATAACATGTGGTGGTCGACTCCATGTCTCCGCAGTGCTGATGTCTGCAGTGAAGTGCAGAGTTCATCTGCCGCCACCTGCCGCTGCTCTCAGGGGGCTCGGGGTTGTGATGGAGCAGGATGTGCATGTATGCATGTATGTATATATGTATGTATGTATGCATACATACATACATACATGGTAACAATTTATAATAATGATCGTTTATAAGACATTTTTAAGCTATTAGTAGATGTTAGTGATGCATTTTCTGCCAGTAATCCCATTTTCACGGATTATTTATTTATTTATTTATTGAGAGAGATTATAACCTACTGACCTGCTATCCGGTCTGCACCACCTCTCTGATTTGAATTGCTTGATTTTTGTAGATTTTCACATAAGTCAGGGGTCGATAAGGCAATCACGACAGAATCAGATCAGATCTAAAGTTGCTAAAGATGCTAAAGCTAAGCTCTCTCTTTTGCTAACTGCATCTCATACATGCTTGGTACACGCCCGTCTTTAGTTTTGCGCTGTCCTAATTGGACAAGAAGAAAAGCAAGAAAAGCCATCGCAAGGTTGGTGACCATGCTGCGATACACCTGGAAGACTCTGGGTCATCAGAGTCATTCCAAGGTTCCTCAAGCTCCTCATCATCTTCCTCATCCTCATTCCCTTCATCCTCTGAGGATGAGAGGAGGAAGAAGAAGAAAATGAAGAGAAAGGGGGGGGGGGAAGAGAAGCCTTGAAGGGATGAAAAACGCTTGAGACACAGAGGTAAATATGCGCTGCAGAGATGATGTGAGTTTAAGCTGTGTCTGCTGTACTGCAGTTGGGTCCAAAACACACCCGTTTCAATTACTATTTAAAATAAACTGTTTGGAATGATGGACATAGATTCTTATTGTTTAACTATATAGAATGTTGTTGATTGATGGATGTGTGTTTCAGCTCACTGAATGTTGCTCTTGGTTTAGAATTCATCTGTTTAATTGATCATATATCTGTTGTCATTGTAATAAACAGCATTGCATCTTATATTATTGGAGAAACCTGTTCATTCCCATTTGCAATGATGTCACATGTTAAAGGATCGTGCATATGTGGAGTAAAGTGAGGCCAAATGAACCCACATCTCTGACCTTTTCGGATGCGTTCACTGTGTTCCCAACAGTTCAGTTAATCCCAGAAGAGAAGAGTGCAACCGATCATTTCTTTTTGTATCTCCATCGTTCATTTAATCACGTCGACACAGCTTAGAATGTATCAATGCATGGTTGAAAATAGCCATGTATACATTTCATTCTTCTTTGTTTTGTCTTTTCTGTTATAGCAGTAAATCCAACTCGGGTGATAAAGAGGAACAAGAAAGTCCTGCATCTATTCCAAAGAGGGAAGAATGTCACTGATTCTCACAAGGCTGTTGGAGTGGATAGGAACACCATCACAGCAAGCGCACCCATAGCAGAGCTGGCCATTGCCTCGTCCCAAGCTTCTGAAGCGGTATTTAAGGCAGCGGAAGCTGCAAACATTTGCATTGCAGTGTGCAAACACAATATATGTTGGGAGGTGGGAGACCTTAAAAAAGCCGGGGAACTTCTCCCTTTCCTGAAGAGGAAATAATGACATTACAGACAAACAAAAAAAAGTGTAGTTTTTAAGCAGGAATTTGTTACGTGAGGACCCGAGTTGCGAACCAATAGACTGAAAAGATAATTAGTAGAGTTTACTTAACAAAGTGGCAAAGCAACACCTACAGTAGTGACCAGAACATACTGTAGGTACTTGTAAAACACCGGAGTCAAGGAGTCACAAGGGAGCGGGAAGTCTGCACAAGGAGAGCGAAGGTCTGACAAGAAGAAGAAGAAGAAGTGTTTGAGTCCTTGAGTGTCCTGAGGAAAATCCATGACAGAGGTGGACAGCAGGTAACTACCAGAATAAAAGACAGAGGTGTACAACAGGTAAACTACCAGAATAAAAGACAGAGGTGGACAGCAGGTAACTACCAGAATAAAAGACAGAGGTGGACAGCAGGTAACTACCAGAATAAAAGACTGAAGTGGACAGCAGGTAACTACCAGAATAAAAGACAGAGGTGGACAGCAGGTAACTACCAGAATAAAAGACTGAAGTGGACAACAGGCAACTACCAGAATAAAAGACTGAAGTGGACAACAGGTAACTACCAGAATAAAAGACAGAGGTGGACAACAGCTAAACTACCAGAATAAAAGACTGAAGTGGACAACAGGGAACTCCCCAAACGAAAGTTTAAAAAAAAAATTAAAAAGAAAATCAATAAATTACCAACAAATGTTTAAGTAGCATCTTTACAAATGCTCCAATAATAAGTTGTAAATGTTTAATAACAGTTTGATTATACACTGTTTGGTATCAGTGTTTTATAATGAATAAGTTATTAACCATGAAAACTTAATACCTGTGGTTGATGAAAGACATTGTTCTTACATCATTCAAAATGTTTTCCTACTTACACATTAAGTAACATTAGTTGATGAGGAATGCATCATTTTCAAACAATATTGATACAGCATATAGCGTATAAATTATATATAAATGTTGTACAATTTCTGTTAGAAATGGTTGAATAACCATTTGCTAATGTTTATAAATAGTTTGTTAATGATTTGTTCAATGTCTACCAATAGCGTATAGATGTCTTGTAAAGTAAGTTATTAAACATCTAATAAACATTTACATCTGTATATCAGCAATTTCTTCATGATTAGTTAACAATTCACTAATATCTACTAATAGCAGGCATGTATGTATGTATGTCTCAGATCCAGCCAGACAGCTGACTGGATTCATATCTGCTGAATCGTGCCTGACGAGCTCGTACATGTCCACCTGACCCAGCAAATGGGAATCCGGCCAATCGAATTCACCCTCCCCCCTCCCTCCCCGTCACCGCTGACTGGTGCGTTAATATATGAAAATTGGATTCCAGTTGGAGATGGAGCATACAGTTTCTCTCATTTTGCGGGCATGAGAAACTAACCATGGGACCTCCGAGTCCTCCTGCTCCTACTTCCTGTGTTGCATCTTCCGACGGCTCATGTCAGATTGATTACTGACCCCCCACAGAGCCGTGAAGCAAACCAACAGACGCAGCAATGTCGCCGCTGCTCACACCCAAGAGTTGTGACTTCTTGACTCTGTTTGCTCCTCCAGCTGTTGTTGGGACGGACGGACGGACGGACGGACGGCAGGCCCAGCATCTTCTCTTCGTGGTCCTCCAATCCTTCACCACCACCACCACACACGGCCCCCCCATCCCCTCCCTCTCACTTTCCGAGGTGTCTGGTGACTCTGGCTCCCCCTCGGCGCTTCCTCCCCCCACCCGCCCCTGTTATCTGGCCCCGCCCATCCGTCCCGAGGAGAGGAGAAGTGAGAGAGTGGGAAAAGAAAGAGAGAGCCTGCACCACCACCACCACCACCATCACCACCATCATCAACCTCCTCCTCCTCCTCCTCTGTGTCCCCAGAGGCCTCCCTGCCTCTCAGCCTGCCTGCCGGCCCCTCCTGCTGCTCAGTCTGAGCCGTGGCTCGGCACCAGACCCCCACTGTGACGGAGCAGCAGCAGCTGGGATCCTCGCCCACCACCACCACCACCACCAGCAGCAGCAGCAGCAGCAGCAGCAGCGCACGCACGGAGTTCCTCTCCACCCTCCTCATCCCTTCCAGCCTGACCGACTCCATCCTCCACTTCCCGACCTGAGAAGATTCTCCTCCCGTCTCCTCCAGCATGGCTGTGGCACATCGGGCCCTGCCGCTCCTCCTGCCCCTGGCCCTGGTTCTGGCCCTGCTGGGCCCCCTGCCACCTGCGTGGGCCGGCTGCCCGCAGGCGTGCAGGTGCTCCTTCTTCATGCTGCTGTGCCTGGAGTCCGACGGCATCGCCAGCGTGTCGGCGTTGGCGCCCGCGGAGAGCGAGAACGTGACGGAGATGTGAGTACCAGCCGCACGCCGCCTTGCTGTTCAACTCGCTTGGCGAGTTTTGTTTTGGTTTGGGTTGCTGAATTCGGTACACTGGAGGGGCAAAGTCCCAAATACTGGCACTCGCGAGTTGCGAGTAGGGTGACGGGTTTGTTGTGTTGTGTTTGCACGGTCGCAGGGACTTCTCAGCGAGATGGACCTCTGCATGTGTGTGTGTGTGTCACGGTTTCAATGTAAAAGTATGGACGGAGGCGCCAGCGCTCAGTCGCTCTTGATCATTGAAAATCAATTATGGATTTTTTTTTCTTTTTGCCAGATGATAAACGATGAAGAGTGACAGGAACTGTTGTCCTTTGTACCCCAGCTTGACCTCCTGCCCAACACACACACACACACACACACGCACACACACACACACACACACACACACACACACGCACACACACACAGGGTCTTTGAGGGAACTCACTTATTCTCTGTGACAAAAACTGAGCACCAGCTCTGTTACGTTGGTTTGTGGCCATCTGAAAAATGTGCTTTCTATGTATTTTTCGTCCACTCTGATTCCTCTTTCTGAGACATTTCAGCCCACTGTTTCCATCCAAACACTTTGTAGACAGGCTGAGTTTAGAGTTCAGCTCAATCGGTTTCTGCCCCCAGACACAAACACGGTTCACTCATCTATCACGCGCACGCACGCGCTCACGCTGGTTTCCTTGTGCTGTAATCAGAGACAACTTGGGGAAGAATTTTTCAATTTCTTTCAATTTGCCAATTCAAAATTCCATCTCTGATGAAAGTGACTGTCTGTACTGACGGTGGGGTTGTTCCGGCCTTGTGTCTCCTCCCTAGGAGATAAAACACAATGGACGTTTGATCATTTTTACTTTGTGTTGATGCAATTTATGTACGTATGTATTTATTTATTCATTTATTTATTTATTTATTATTATTATTTTTTTTTTTGGGGGGGTGGGGGGGGGGCTTGCTGGTTGCTGGTTGCTGCTGGGATGAATTGACAGTCTGTTCCAGCAGCAGCAGCAGCAGCAGCAGCTATTCAAAGTTGCCGAGCTGAAACTTTGGACGGGAAGAGGAGAAGCGGAGAGTGACCACCTGTGATTCAAAGAGGGCTGCTGTATTATTATGCAACCCACCATCAGCTCCGGGATGGAAAAGTAAATGTCACTCTCGGCGGCGCCACGCTGCTGCCGTTTTGTTCCTGCGGCCGGAACGGAGCAATTAGCACTTGTTAAGACGGAGCGGCGATTCTTGAAACACTCTTTGTCGCCGCGAGCGGGCGTGCGGGCGTGCGTGCGAGCCAATTTGCCGGCGTAACTCTCCGCCGTTCTGTGCAACCGCTTTTGCCTTCGCCAACCTTCCAAAACTCCACTCTCCTCCCTCCGCCCCTCACATCAGAGGCATTTCCTTGTAGCGGCCGATCAACACGCTCGGCCCAAGCTGAGGTGTGACATTCTCCTCCGAGGAGCTCCATCGATCAGCCCCCATTCCCCCCCCCCCCCCCCCCACCTCCTGTTTACGTGCCAGCAAACAGCAGCCACGCCTGGCTTGGCGGCAGCCAAAGGGAACAAACAAGGGGCCATTAACAGAGGAGGAGCGGCAGCCCCGAAAATTCTTCATGCGCCGAGTTATAAATTCAATT